>NW_027459467.1:1810000-1812500 GCF_050624435.1 Tenrec ecaudatus
TGTTAGGGTTAGAGTTAGGGTTAGGGTTTGGGTTAGTGTTAGGGTTAGGGTTAGGGTTAGGGTTAGGGTTAGCGTTAGCTTTAGGGTTAGGGTTACGGTTAGGGTTAGGGTTAGGGTTAGCGTTAGCGTTAGGGTTAGGTTTAGGGTTAGGGTTAGGGTTAGCGTTAGGGTTAGGTTTAGGGTTAGGGTTAGGGTTAGGTTTAGGGTTAGGGTTCGGGTTAGGGTTAGGTTTAGGGTTAGGGTTAGCGTTAGGGTTAGGGTTAGGGTTAGGGTTAGGGTTAGGGTTAAGGTTAGCCTTAGGGTTAGGGTTAGGGTTAGGGTTAGCGTTAGGGTTAGGGTTAGGGTTAGGTTTAGGGTTAATATTAGGGTTAGCGTTAGGGTTAGGGTTAGGGTTTGTGTTAGCGTTAGTGTTAGGGTTGGGTTAGGGTTAGGGTTAGCGTTAGGGTTAGGGTTAGGGTTTGGGTTAGCGTTAGCGTTAGGGTTAGGGTTAGGGTTTGGCTTACGGTTAGCATTAGGGTTAGGGTTAGCGTTAGCGTTAGGGTTAGGGTTAGGGTTAGCGTTAGCGTTAGGGTTAGCTTTAGGGTTAGGTTTAGCGTTAGGGTTAGGGTTAGCGTTAGCGTTAGGGTTAGGGTTAGCGTTAGGGTTAGGGTTAGGGTTAGGGTTAGGTTTAGGGTTAGGGTTAGGTTTAGGTTTAGGTTTAGGGTTAGCGTTAGGGTTAGGGTCAGGGTTAGGGTTAGGTTTAGGGTTAGGGTTAGGGTTAGCGATAGAATTAGGGTTAGGGTTAGCGTTAGGGTTTGGGTTAGGTTTAGGTTTAGGGTTAGGGTTAGGTTAAGGGTTAGCGTTAGGGTTAGGGTTAGGGTTAGGTTTAGGGTTAGGGTTAGGGTTAGCGTTAGGGTTAGGGTTAGGGTTAGGGTTAGGGTTAGGTTTAGGGTTAGGATTAGGGTTAGGGTTAGTGTTAGGGGTAGGGTTAGGGTTATGGTTATGGTTATGGTTAGGGTTAGGTTTAGCGTTAAGATTAGAGTTAGGGTTAGGGTTAGGGTTAATGTTAGGGTTAGAGTTAGGATTAGGGTTAGGGTTAGCGTTAGGGTTAGGGTTAGGGTTAGTGTTAGGGTTAGCCTTAGCGTTAGGGTTAGGGTTAGGGTCTGGGTTAGGCTTAGGGTTTGCGTTAGGGTTAGGGTTAGGGTTAGCGTTAGGGTTAGGGTTACGGTTAGGGTTAGGGTTAGGGTTAGGTTTAGGGTTAGCGTTAGCATTAGGGTTAGGGTTACGGTTAGGGTTAGGGTTAGGGTTAGGTTTAGCGTTAGCGTTAGGGTTAGGGTTAGCGTTAGCTTTAGGGTTAGGGTTACGGTTAGGGTTAGGGTTAGGGTTAGGGTTAGCGTTAGCGTTAGGGTTAGGTTTAGGTTTAGGGTTAGGGTTAGGGTTAGGGTTAGCGTTAGGGTTAGGTTTAGGGTTAGGGTTAGGGTTAGGTTTAGGGTTAGGGTTAGGGTTAGGGTTAGGTTTAGGTTTAGGGTTAGGGTTAGCGTTAGGGTTAGGGTTAGGGTTAGGGTTAGGGTTAGGGTTAGGTTAGCATTAGGGTTAGGGTTAGGGTTAGGGTTAGCGTTAGGGTTAGGGTTAGGGTTAGGTATAGGGTTAATGTTAGGGTTAGCGTTAGGGTTAGGGTTAGGGTTTGTGTTAGCGTTAGTGTTAGGGTTAGAGTTAGGGTTAGGGTTAGCGTTTCGGTTAGGGTTAGGGTTTGGGTTAGCGTTAGCGTTAGGGTTAGTGTTAGGGTTAGGCTTAGGGTTAGCGTTAGGGTTAGGGTTAGCGGGAGTGTTAGGGTTAGGGTTAGGGTTAGCGTTAGCGTTAGGGTTAGCTTTAGGGTTAGGTTTAGTGTTAGGGTTAGGGTTAGCGTTAGCGTTAGGGTTAGGTTTAGGGTTAGGGTTAGCGTTAGGGTTAGGGTTAGGGTTAGGTTTAGGGTTAGGGTTAGGTTTAGGTTTAGGTTTAGAGTTAGCGTTAGGGTTAGGGTTAGGGTTAGGTTCATGGTTAGGGTTAGGTTTAGGGTTAGGGTTAGGGTTAGCGATAGAATTAGGGTTAGGGTTAGCGTTAGGGTTTGGGTTAGGGTTAGGTTTAGGGTTAGGGTTAGGTTAAGGGTTAGCGTTAGGGTTAGGGTTAGGGTTAGAGTTAGCGTTAGGGTTAGGTTAGGTTTAGGGTTAGGGTTAGGGTTAGGGTTAGTTTTAGGGTTAGGGTTAGGGTTAGCGTTAGGTTTAGGGTTAGTGTTAGCGTTAAGGTTAGGGTTAGGGTTAGGTTTAGGGTTAGGGTTAGGGTTAGCGTTAGGGTTAGGGTTAGGGTTAGGGTTAGCGTTAAGGTCAGGGTTAGCGTTAGCGTTAGGGTTAGGGTTAAGGTTAGCGTTAGTGTTAGGGTTAGGGTTAGCGATAGCGTTAGGGTTAGGGTTAGGTTTAGGGTTAGGGTTAGGGTTAGCTTTAGGGTTAGGGTTAGGGTTAGGGTTAGCGTTAGGGTCAGGGTTAGC